>NC_057794.1:276970237-276970589 GCF_018294505.1 Triticum aestivum
TCGTTGCCGGGGAGGCTAGTGCTTGAAGGTATATCTTTAGATCTTGCAATCAAATCTTTTTGTTTCCTGTTTTGGCACTAGTTTAGTTTATAAAAGAAAACTACAAAAAAATGGAATTGAGTTTGCCTCATACGCTTCATATTTTTAATATCTTTTGTGAGAATGATGGAAAGGAAAAGTGTTCTCAAACGATAGAAGAAGAAGTCTATAAAATGTTTGGCACTAAATCTTTGAATGATGAGTAGGATTGCAATGTTGTTAGTATGAACTCCTTGAATATCCATAGTACTAATGATGATTGCACTAGTCATGATGAAAATATCTCTTATAAGCATGTCGATTTTTGTGGAGT
>NC_057794.1:276972421-276976563 GCF_018294505.1 Triticum aestivum
CTTATGTAGAGAGTAGTAAATTTTCTATGCTTGTAGATCATGAAAAGAATGTTGTAAGTGCATCTAGTGCCCCTTAGTGATTTTGGTGTATTGAAGACTTATAGGTTAAGGGACTAATGTGTTACTGAGTGTACACAAATCTATAAGTCTATGAGGAGTTTTATATTTACAGAGAAAGTCGACCCCTAAAAATGAAGTTCTTCGACTGAAGACTTTGGATTTCTGAAAACTTTCTGAAGACTTTGAAAGTGAAGAAATTGGTGTGATCTTGAAGACTTGGCATTCATTTGAGGAACATGAAGCATGAAGACTTTTGTTTTCTTAGTTTCATTATCTCTTTCTTGAGTCTTAGGAAACACTGTACTGTTAAAGGGGGTCGAGGAAATACTAAGGAAAAATTTCCATGTGATGCTCAACTCAAAATCCTACACCTACCAATCCCTTTGAGTGAAGCCATTGGAAATCTCATACAGTTCAGTCATATTCTTCAGTGACACAGACGAAGTTCTTCTGGTCTCTGAGGAATTTGTCCTGACTGAGGAGTTAGGAATTCGCCAGTGCGGATTGCCTACACAGTGAGGAACATGACAGCCCAGAGGATTTTGCTACTCAAAATTCCGACCGTTGCTGTGCTATGCGCCAGCTGTCCCAAAATATCTACCCACCTAACGGTCATATCATTGAAGGGCATTTATGTCTTATCATGTCGGGCTACTCCCTAGGCTATAAATAGCCGCCCCCTACAACCACTAGCTGGTTGGCTGCTCCAAGAGAAACTGACACTTGTCATTTGAGAGCATCCCATCCTCCAAGGACTTTGAGCGAAAATCATCAATTGAGGAAAATCCAAACCGAAACACCTACAAACCCAAAGTGATTGAGCATCAGTGAAGAGATTGATCCTGCGTGGATCCAACGCTTGTTACCTTTGAAGACTGTGCTTCTTCCAGATGGTTAGGCGTCAAGGTCTAGAGCATCCAAGAGGAATTGGGGATCGCCGAGTGACCAAGTTTGTGAAGGTTCGGAAGTCACATGAAGACTTACCAAGAGTGATTGGGCGAGGTCTGTTTGACCTTAGCTCAAGGAGAATACGATGAGGATTGTGTGTACGGGACTGTGTGTCCTCAGGTTTAAATACCTAGCCGCTCCAACTAGACGTACAACTGAGACAACAGTTGGAACTGGTCTACCAAATCATTGTCTTCACCAAGCTTACTGGTTCTATTTCCTCAACTCTTTCATTTCCTCATAATTGTGTTGAGTGCTTGTTCAAATCTGTGCTTGAAGACTTTGACTGAAGACTTTCTCAAATTCCTCAGTTCAATTTCTTCAGTCTGATTGTCTTCATCATGTGTTATCATGTGTTTACGCATTCTGTACTCTGTGCTTGTCTTCATTTCATCATGATGACTATGCTTGTGCTCTGTTATGTTTACTTTTGAGTACTTATTCCGCTGCCAGTAGTTCTTCGCTAAGAAATTTCCTCACCTGCAAATTCCTTAGTGAAGAATTCATAAAAATCGCCTATTCACCCCCTCTAGTCGATATAACGCACTTTCAATTGGTATCAGACCAAGGTACTCCCTTGTTCTGTGTGATTTTGGTTTAACCGCCTAGAGTTTTAGTTATGTCGACTGTAGGTATGATCAAGGTCTCTGCTGGGTGTCCTACCTTCGATGGGACGGACTACCCCTACTGGAAGAATAAGATGCGAATGCATCTTGAGGCAATTGATAACGATCTCTGGTATGTTGTGGAGAATGATGTTCCCTCAGTCTCACCTTCTCTGAATGATGCTGATGTGAAGAGATTCAAGCAACTCGATTCTCAAGCGAAGAATATCATATGAGGCCATCTGAGCAAAGGACAGTATGGAAGAGTGAGTGCTTTGGAAACTGCTGAGCTTATCTGGGATAGGCTGTCCAAGGTGAATGAAGGAGTCTCAACACAGCGTGACTCTCGAGTTGATGTTCTTCGCAATCTCTTCAACCGCTTCAAAAGACTCGACAATCAAAATGTTTAATAAACCTTCGATCGCCTCACTGACATCTCAAATGAGCTTCAAGCACTTGGTGCCACTAACATCACCGACCATGAGGTGGTGAAGAAATTGCTGAGATCGCTTGATTCCTCATTTGACACTGTATCATTGTTGATACAAGAACGTGCTGATTACAAGTCACTTGATCCTGCTGACATCCTCGAGAGGCTAAATACTCATGAGTTCCAGCTTGCGGAAAAGTGAGATCTCTATGGTTCGAGCTATGGCAGATCACACGCACTGAAGGCCAAGGCAGTATCTGAGTCCGAAGTTGAAGACTCAGGTAGCAGCCTTGGTGATCCTCAAGAAGTAAGCCATGAGCTAGCACTCCTCGTGAAGAAATTCCAGAAGTTCTCAAGACGTGGTCACTTTGGAAGACCCTCAAGGAGCAATGATTCCTCATCCAGCGACTACAAGAAGAGGCTTTGTCACAAATGCAAGAAACCTGGACATTACATTCAAGATTGTCCTCAGTGGGAAAAGGAATGAAAGAAGAAAAAATACAAGGATTACAGTTCTGATGATGTGAAGAAAAAGAAGAAATCCTCAAAATCTTCATCATCAAGATCCTCAAAGTCTTCATCTCACAAGAAGAGCAGCTCCAAGAAGGCTAGGGCATTCATTGGCAAGGAAATGGACTCTGAGGATGAATCTGAAGAAAATGAGGAAGAGGAGGCATCTGAGGAGTCCGAATCCGGTGTGGCGAGCCTAGCCCTCGCTACTGCATTCGTCAGCAAGTCTATCTTCAACACTGAAAAAATGACCTTACCAACAAGGCTGATGAAGGCAATGATGACTACGCTCCCACCTATTGCTTCATGGCAAAGGGTTCCAAGGTACTCAAATATACCTCCTCTGAATCAAGTGAGAATGAATCGGATGAAAACCTCAAGCCCAACTATTCTAAACTTGCTAAGATTGCTGTAAAACAACAAAGGGCTTTTGAAAAGGTTCAAAACATGCTAGACAAAAGTGATGATATGTTGGGTGAAGAAATGGATCGCTCTAAAGCCTTGACTGAAAATCTTCAGAGACTTCAGCCTAGGTTTGAAAACCTTCAAGGTCATCATAACACTCTCTTATTTGATCATGAGAAGCTTTCTTATGAATTTCTTCAAGGAAAGCAAGACCTTGAGAAGCTAAAAGTGAGTTATGAAGATCTTCAGAACGAGCGCGATTCATTACTTGCTCAACAAATCAGCGCTTCTCAGGAAGAATTTGTTCCTCCATGCTTGAAGTGCATTGAACGCGAATCTGCTAATTCTTCACCTGAATGTTCAAATGTTGTTAATGTTTCAAATTCTTCATCTACCTCTGCTATCACTAATTCCTCATTTGAGGACACTACTAGTATCAATGACGATGCAGGGCTTAAGGAATTGTACATGACAGGCATGTACAAAAGCCTCAAAGGGCATCAGACTCTTTGTGATGTGCTTAAAAAGCAGATCCTCAATAGGAACCCTAGGAAAGAGGGTATTGCCTTTGAGAGGAAACTCAATGCTGATGGTACATATTGGAAGCCTGAGCAGTACCCCAAAACCTCATGGGTTGCTGCAAAGGGACCTCCAGTTGATCCATCTAACTTATCTGGATTTGCATGTGAATCTCCTCTTTCTGATGATGAGTCATTTGACTCCAACTATAAACTGTTCAAAAATCAGGATGGTGAAGTATTTGCTAGATATGTTGGCACTAACTGCTGGAATGGTCCCCCTATGAAGAAAATCTGGGTTCCCAAAAGGTGCCTTGAATGTCTTTAGGTGAATGTCCTCAGGACACCACCTGTGAAGAATAGAAACCCTAGATCAAATTCTTCATATGGATCAAATTCCTCAAAAGGATCAAAGTCCTCACGTGAATATCATCGTGCTAACAACTCTGTTTCGCAGGGAAGAGCTAAGGGCTATGAATATGAGCATTATTCTTCTAATCATCATGTTCATAAGTCCTCGAAGAATTTCTCTGCTTATTCATATGCTTATCCTAACTCCTCTTATGTGAAACGAAATGGACTGGCTTATATGCCACCTTTCTCGTATGGAGCTCACAGAGTGATGAACTCTTTGCCACTCCTTTAGATGTGGGTGGTGAAGAAAAA
>NC_057794.1:276977417-276982931 GCF_018294505.1 Triticum aestivum
TAATGCACCTGAAGAAAATACTGAAGAAAATGGTGTTGAAGAAAATGCTGATCAAATTCCTCGATGACAACCAACTCATCCTCGCGTTGCAAAAGAAGTGCAAGTTGAAAAGATCATCAATGACATTAAAGCCAGGTCCTGTCACACGCTCAAAAGCTTCACATTTATCTAACTTTTGTGGGCACTATGCTTTTGTCTCTATCACAGAGCCCGCTAAGATAGATGAAGCATTCCTGGAGCCTGAGTGGATTCAGGCCATGCAAAAAGAATTACATCAGTTCGAACTCAACAACGTCTGGGAACTGGTCAAACGTCCAGATCCTCACAAACACAATATCATTGGCACAAAGTGGATCTACCGCAACAAGCAAGATGAAAATGGCCTTGTGGTGAGGAATAAGGAACGGCTTGTAGCTCAAGGCTACACACAGGTTGAAGAAATTGATTTGGATGAAACTTTTGCACCTGTTGCTAGACTTGAGTCTATTCGCATATTACTTTCTTATGCTAACCATCATTATATCAATCTATATCAAATGGATGTGAAAAGTGCATTCCTCAATTGTAAGCTTGAGGAAGAAGTATATGTTGCTCAACCCCCAGGTTTTGAAGAACCAAAGAATCCTGACTAAGTCTTCAGACTCAACAAAGCCCTCTATGGCCTCAAGCAGGCCCCTCGTGTGTGGTATGATACTTTGAAAGAATTCCTCATGAAGAAAGGCTTCAAACCCGGTTCACTCGACCCTACTCTTTTCACTAAATCTTATGATGGTGAATTGTTTGTGTGCCAAATATATGTTGATGATATTGTCTTTGGCTGTACTGACCAACGTTATAGTGATGAATTTGCCTATATGATGAGTGAAGAATATCAAATGTCTATGATGGGAGAGTTGAAATTCTTCTTAGGTCTTCAAATTCGTCAACAACGCAATGGCATACTCATATCTCAGGAGAAATACCTCAAGGATGTACTGAGGAAATTCGGCATTGTAAGATTGCAAAGGCGTCAAAATTCCTATGCCCACAAATGGCCATCTGTGCACTGATGAAAATGGTATTGACTTCGATCATAAGGTATACCGCTCCATGATTGGTTCTTTATTGTACTTATGTGAATCTAGGCCAGATATAATGCTTAGTGTTTGCATGTGTGCCCGATTTCAAGCTACACCGAAGGAATCACACCATAAGGCTGTGAAGCATATTCTTCGATATCTAGTTCACACACCAACACTTGGATTATGGTACCCCAAGGGCTCGGCTTTTGATCTCATTGGATATTCTGACTCTGACTATGCTGGTGATCGTGTGGACCGCAAGTCAACATCTGGTACATGTCATTTCCTCGGACGATCTTTGGTCTGTTTGTCCTCGAAGAAGGAGAACTGCGTATCACTATCTACTGCTGAAGCTGAGTACATTGCCGCTGGTTCTTGCTGTGCTCAATTGCTATGGATGAAGCAAACTCTCAAGGACTACGGCGTCAACATGAAGAATGTGCCTATCTTCTGTGACAATGAGAGTGCCATCAAGATTGCTCACAACCCAGTTCAGCACTCGAAAACAGAGCACATTCAGATTCGTCATCATTTTCTTCGTGATCATGTGTTGAAGGGCGACATTTCTATTGAGCATGTGAAGACTGAAGAACAGCTAGCCGATATCTTCACAAAGCCCTTGGATGAGAAGAGATTTAGCAAGTTGCAGTATGAGCTAAATATCCTAGAATCTTCAAATGTTCTTTGAAAAGGACACTCATCCTAACACTTACGCAAAATTGATGACTTAGATGTGGAACACATGAAGAAACATTTTTCTTCAATCAATGAAGAATAACACTCTAAGTGTGAAGAAATTAACGAAGAATTTGATTCTCAGAACCCTACGACAATTGTACGCGATGTCTGAAATCATCATTCTTATACGGTGGGTCACGCCACCACCAAAAGTTGAAATTCCTCAGTTGTTCAAATTCTTCAACTTTGCATTGTCTTCACTGTTTCTATTGTTTTTTCTTCATTATACATATATATATGAGTTTATGTCCTCTACAGCATTCACTTATGGCTACTTCTTCAAGTTGGTTTTTCTGCTAAGTGAATGTGATCGGACCCTTCCCCCTCTATGATATACTCAACCCAATCTGTTCACAAATTCTTCATGTGCGTTCTATTTGAAACTCATTCAAAATCTTCACTGTGTCCTTGTCAGTTGAAGAAATTGCGAATGGAACTTTAAAACATATCTTATCCAAATTTTCGGCATTGCCTCTCAAACCGTTCCGCATCCCATGATATACTTATCTATTCACCCACGATCTAACACGATCTCCACTTCTTAGTACATGGGTGACACATGTCATGCGAATGAGAAGGGTCGGGGGCACGTTCGTCCAAATTCTTCAGGCGAACGGTTTTTCACCGTGGCTATAAATACCCCTCTTCCCCTTCCTCACTTCCTTTACTCCGCTTGACCTCTCTCCAGCTCGAGCTTCTCAAACCCTAGCGTCGCCGCTACTTCATCGTTGCCGGTGAGGAAGAGCTTCACTGCCTCGACCTCGTCACCGCCGTACTCGCGCCGGCCGCGGAAATCATCACTCCTCCACCGCCGTAGCTGTCTTCCTTCGCCAAGTTAGGGCGTGGAAGATCCGCACTGACGAACTTCACATCTCCACACTCCAGTTCATCGTGTTCTTCATTCAAGGTAATTAAAAGTTACTTTTACTGCCCTCGTTGATTTGAATGATTATCTACAAAATCTTCAAAGGTGTTTTTCTTCATATCTTCAAACACTAAAACACCTCACATATCATCTGTTCTTGATTCGTTTCTCTAAGCTATGTTTTTCTTCAAGATTCCTCAAATGTGTGGATTTTCGATCTATACTTCTCTGGAACCTAAGACAAAGAACACTTAGTGAAATTCTTCAAGACTCATCTGGTCAAATTCCTCAAACTTGTTATTTTTACAAAACCTTTTGAGAATGCATATGACCTCTCCAAATTCCTCGCAACTATACTCTGTTCACAGGTACTCATGTCCGCTGTTGAATCAATAGGTTCTCATCAACTTAACTCATTTGCAGCGTTCCTCAAAGAAAAGTTGCATACTTCTTCAGAGAATTCCATTGTTCAAATACCTCAACTGAAGAAAATGGTTGATAGAAAGAAGCCACAAAAGGGAGGAAAGAGGCCTGAGGTCAACATAGCATTTGAAATCCCTGATGACATCTATGTTGGGTACTGCACACCTCCTGAGGAAGACAAAAATCAGCGCAAGGTGCGCATACAGAGGATAGAGAGGAGATGGGCTAGAGAGTGGAAGGAGTACAGATATGTCACTCCCAAATACATGAAGAAATTTGCACTCAATCATCCATGCCCAAGACCTCCATTGGCACCTGGCCAAATAGCTGATCCCACCAGCCTCAAGCGTGGTGAGGATTATCCTGATGAATGGGCCAAGCGCCAGACCAAGTTGGCTAGACAAGCCAGAGAAGTTGTGAGGAAATTCAATGAAGACTCTGCTGCTGCCGCTGAGGCCTCTGTCAAGCCTAAGAAGGCCATGTCAAAGAAGCCTGCGCACAAGCCAAGTGCTTTGCCTTCAGTGCCCTCAAGGCCCAGTTCCTCAGTAGTGCCCTCACGGCCAGAATCTTCAAAGCCCTCAAGGCCAACTCATCATGCTGCTCCTGCTCCTCCCAAATCCTCAGCCCCTCCAAAGTCCTCAGCTGCTCTGACAAAGTCCTCTGCACCTGTGCATCTTGCCACGTGCCAAAGGACCACAGGCGTCTCAATTGCCTCAGGAGCTTCAGCTAGTTCCTCAGCTGCACCCGATTCTTCAACGGGACTCTCTCTAGTGAAGACAAAGGCCACTACTGGACGAGGTCCTCGCCCCAATCCTCAGAAGAAGCAGGTCGCCTTCCAAGTGCCGTCTGAAGAAGACGAGGTTGATGATGAAGAACTTGCTGAAATCATCAAAGATAGGCAAGTCAGGGCCGCTAGAGCCAAAGGCACAAATGTGCCACTGCTTTTGGATCCAAAGTTGATCCTCGAATACATTGATGTTTGGCACAAGGACCCCAACACTCCCATGCCTGACTTCAAGCTGATTCCTGGCCAAAGTCACATGCTGACCCACTTCGTACAAGAAGAAAAATGGAAATATGAGAAGGCCAGGCAGATCAAGAAAGCGCAGTACAAGAAGGAGCGCTATCTGAAGAAAAACGTTGTCTCTATGACAACTAAAGAACTTGTCACTATTCAAACTGAGATCAAGAAACTCAGTGATGAATTTGACGCATACCGTGTTGATTGTCTTGGAGCCAAGGTTCGCTTTGTGAAACTTGCTGATAACTTCACCTCAAATGTTGCAGCCCCAACGCAATAGCTCAGGCTGAAGCATCTGCTCAGCCGACTGAAGAATATGCCAGCACCGTTGATGACTTTCAGGCTGCCGAAGAAAATGTGAGTTCCAGGGCTGATGACTGCATTCCAGCTGCTGAACAAATTGCCAGGGCATCCACTAGTGTTGCGCCTGAAGAAAAGGAAGAAGTCAGGGCAACTGCATCAGTTGTGCCCGAAGAAAATCAATCAGAGTCCTCTGCTCCTCCTGCGCCTACACCAACTCCGATCCTTCCATCTGCATCAGATGTGAAGAAGACCAAGGCTGCAGAGCATGCAACTGTGAAGAAAAGGAAAGCATCAGCTACTTCAGATTCTTCAGGTCCGAAGAAAATGAAGTCTATGACAAGTTCGTTCGAAAATCCCATTGATGTTGTTCCGATCTCTACCATGCAATCAAAGGACCTTATTCCTTTTGATGAAGAATATGTGATCCCTAGCGGATCTGGTGAAGAAAATCCTTCTACTGCTTCGTCAGAGTAGATGGATGAAGAGATTGAAGCGGATCAAATTCCTTCAACACCAGTTATTTCCTCGCCTATGCCTCAGTTCACTGCTGAAGAGGCTGGCGTTGAAGAAATGGAAGATGAATATGTGTACGTTGGCTGCTCCACACCAGTGATGAATGATGAATTCTGGGAAAGTCAGCATCCCAACTCTCCAATGTTCACACCTTACCACAAATACCTTAGTCCCCTGTCCAAATTGTTCAAATGGGCTCTGAAGAAACTCACCGAACTTCATCTGTATGAGAAGAAATTCCAGCCACTAGTGCTGAAGAAACTGTTGCTACTAAACATCTGAAGACACAGACTGCCACTGAAAAGGAACCAGAAATTCCTCAGCCTGAAGAAGTTGATATTGCGATTATTGAGGTTGTGATGCAACTCACTGACACTCCTCTACCCAAGCCAAAGGATCCATTCTCCAGGAAACAAAAATTCAAGGCTGATGAGTTCTTCGGCGAGCACGTATTCTTCACAGACTACAACCCCTATGACTCTGCACGCATTAGGAAGAGGCGTTTCTGGACTGCCAGCCAGGCTAATTTCTATTCCTCAGTGTTGTTCTACAAAAACAAAATCTTCTAGCATGAGCACATTCCTCACATG
>NC_057794.1:276983596-276995284 GCF_018294505.1 Triticum aestivum
GAAGATATCAAGAACATGGGTCTCAAGGAAGATTTTGACTGGTCTGCACCTCCACCGAAGAAATTCAAGAAGGTCAAGGTTCCTTCTTTGGTGGCCAGCTCATATTCTTCATCGCGCGACACCGATGAGCATGAAGACTTCAACGACACTGCAGCAGGCCCTTCCACGACAAACGATCCCAACAACGCTAGCGCTCCTTCATCAACTTGATATTCTTCAGGGGCGTTAGTCCTCATTTTCGATCGTTTTGGTCATTTGAGGACAAAGGGGGAGAATTTTGAGTTAGTCTTCAAGCAGGTCTGTCTATATGGGTGTTTTTTTGCTAAGTTACAACTCTCGTTCTTCTAAAACTTTATTGGATCGAGTTGTAAACTTAAACCCGATGGTGCTCTGATACTCTTGATGCCTTTTTTCTGCATGCTTATTCCTCATATATGTTAATGCACACATGCTGAATTACATCAGTCACCATATTTCATCATGCATTTCAAATTCTTCATTTTGATATACCAAATGCGTGTATGAATTACAAGATATAGGGGGAGATCTCCATGATTCTACTCTTCAAGTGTGCAATGCTTCAAAATCAAATTCCTCACCATGCACATATTCGGGGGGAATGCTCCTATATCTTGCAATCAAATTCCTCAATATCAGTATTTACACTTCATATGTTTACCCCCATTGAAAACTTAACCTATATTGTCATCAATCACCAAAAAGCGGGAGATTGTAAGTGCATGTAGTGCCCCTTAGTGATTTTGGTGTATTGAAGACTTATAGGATAAGGGACTAATGTGTTATTGAGTGTACACAGATCTATAAGTTTATGAGGAGTTTGGTATTTATAGAGAAAGTCGACCCCTAAAAATGAAGTTCTTCGACTGAAGACTTTGGATTTCTGAAGACTTTATGAAGACTTTGAAAGTGAACAAATTGGTGTGATCTTGAAGACTTGGCATTCATTTGCGGAACATGAAGCGTGAAGACTTTTGTTTTCTTAGTTTCATTATCTCTTTCTTGAGTCTTAGGAAACACCGTACTGTTAAAGGGGGTCGAGGAAATATTAAGGAAAAATTTCCATGTGATGCTCAACTCAAAATCCTACACCTACCAATCCCTTCGAGTGAAGCCATTGGAAATCTCATACAGTTCAGTCATATTCTTCAATGACAGAGACGAAGTTCTTCTGGTCTCTGAGGAATTTGTCCTGACTGAGGAGTTAGGAATTCGCCAGTGCGGATTGCCTACACAGTGAGGAACATGATAGCCCTGAGGATTTTTATACTAAAAATTCCGACCGTTGCTGTGCTATGCGCCAGCTGTCCCAAAATATCTACCCACTTAACTGTCATATCATTGAAGGGCATTTATGTCTTATCATGTCGGGCTTCTCCCTAGGCTATAAATAGCCGCCCGTTACAACCACTAGCTGGTTGGCTGCTCCAAGAGAAACTGACACTTGTCATTTGAGAGCATCCCATCCTCCGAGGACTTCGAAAATCATCAAGTGAGGAAAATCCAAACCCAAACACCAACAAACCCAAAGTGATTGAGCATCATTGAAGAGATTGATCCTGCGTGGATCCGACGCTTGTTACCTTTGAAGATTGTGCTTCTTCCAGACGGTTAGGCGTCAAGGTCTAGAGCATCCAAGAGGAATTGTGGATCGCCGAGTGACCAACTTTGTGAAGGTTCAGAAGTCACCTGAACACTTACCACGAGTGATTGGGCGAGGTCTGTGTGACCTTAGCTCAAGGAGAATACGGTGAGGACTGTGTGTCCGGGACTGGGTGTCCTCAAGTTTAAATACCTAGCCGCTCCAACCAGATGTACAACTGAGACAACAGTTGGAACTGGTCTACCAAATCATTGTCTTCACCAAGCTTACTGGTTCTATGTCCTCAACTCTTTCATTTCCTCATAACTGTGTTGAGTGCTTGTCCATATCTGTGCTTGAAGACTTTGACTGAAGACTTTCTCAAATTCCTCAGTTCAGTTTCTTCAGTCTGTTTGTCTTCATAATGTGTTATCCTGTGTTTACGCATTCTGTACTCTGTTCTTGTCTTAATTTCATCATGATGACTATGCTTGTGCTCTGTTATGTTTACTTTTGAGTACTTATTCCACTGCTAGTAGTTCTTCGCTAAGGAATTTCCTCACCTGCTAATTCCTCAGTGAAGAATTCATAAAAATCGCCTATTCACCCCCTCTAGTCGATATAACGCACTTTCAAATGCTTTAGGTGCTGGTTATATTGTTTAATTCATTCATGATGCCACTGAAAATTATTATGAGGGGGGAATATATGCTTGTAGGAATTGCAATAATATCAAGTTTCCTCTCTATGTTCTTAATGTTTTGAAGTTATGCTTGTTTTGCCTTCCTATGCTAGTTGATTATTGTTCCTATAAGTTGTTTTCTCACAAAATCCCTATGCATAGGAAGTGGGTTATACTTAAATTTTCTAGTCATATCCTTCATGATGCTCTCTTTATGTTTCAATTCTTACCTTTTAGGTGAGCATCATTGAAATCATCATGCCTAGCTAGGGTCGTTAAACGTTAGCGCTTGTTGGGAGGCAACCCAATTTTATTTTTGTTCCTTGATTTTTGCTCCTGTTTAGAAATAATTAATATATCTAGCCTCTGGTTAAATGTGGTTTTATGTTTTAGTTAGTGTTTGTGCCAAGTAGAACCTTTGGGAAGACTTGGGGAAAGTCTTAGCGATCTTGCTGTAAAAAACAGAAACTTTAGCGCTCACAAGATTGGCTGCTATGTTTTACTGGAGAGTGATACTTAGTTGTTTCTTTTTTAAGATGATTAATATATAAATTCCTCACGTCCAGCAATTTATTTTAGAATTTTTGGGGTTCCAGAAGTATACGTTTCATCCAGATTACTACAGACTGTTCTGTTTTTGACAGATTCTGTTTTCTATGTGTTGTTTGCTTGTTTTGATGAATCTATGAGTAGTATCGGAGGGTATGAACCATAGAGAAGTTGGAGTACAGTAGATATTACACCAATATGAATTTAGAATGAGTTAACAACAGTACCTAAGTGGTGATCTATTTTCTTATACTAACGGAGCTTACGAGTTTTCTGTTAAGTTTTGTGTTGTGAAGTTTTCAAGTTTTGGGTGAAGATTCGATGGACTATGGAATAAGGAGTGGCAAGAGCCTAAGCTTGGGCATGCCCAAGGCACCCCAAGGTAATATTCAAGGACAACCAAAAGCCTAAGCTTGGAGATGCCCCGGAAGGCATCCCCTCTTTCGTCTTCGTTCATCAGTAACTTTACTTGGAGCTATATTTTTATTCACCACATGATATGTGTTTTTCTTGGAGCGTCATTTTATTTTATTTAGTTTTGCTTGCTGTTTGAATAAATACCAAGATCTGAAATTATTAAATGTTAGAGATTCTTCACATAATTGCATAATTATTCAACTACTCATTGATCTTCACTTATATTCTTTTAGAGCACGGTGGTGGTTTTATTCCATAGAAATAATTGATCTCTCATGCTTCACTTATATTATTTTGAGAGTCCTTTAGAACAGCATGGTAATTTGCTTTTGATATAATAAAAACTTTCATATAAGTGCATTGAATACTAAGAGAAGTTTGATACTTGATGATTGTTTTGAGATATGGAGATGGTGATATTAGAGTCATGCTAGTTGAGTAGTTGTGAATTTGAGAAATACTTGTGTTGAAGTTTGTGATTCCCGTAGCATGCACGTATGGTGAACCGTTATGTGATGAAGTCGGAGCATGATTTATTTTTTGATTGTCTTCCTTATGAGTGGCGGTCGGGGACGAGCAATGGTCTTTTCCTACCAATCTATCCCCCTAGGAGCATGCGCATAGTACTTTGTTTCAATAACTAATAGATTTTTGCAATAAGTATGTGAGTTCTTTATGACTAATGTTGAGTCCATGGATTATACGCACTCTCACCCTTCCACCATTGCTAGCCTCTCTAGTTCCGCGGAACTTTCGCCGGTACCATAAACCCACCATATACCTTCCTCAAAACAGTCACCATACCTACCTATTATGGCATTTCCATAGTCATTCCGAGATATATTTCCATGCAACTTTCCACCATTCCGTTATTATGACACGCTTCATCATTGTCATATTGATATGCATGATCATGTAGTGACATCGTATTTGTGGCAAAGCCACCGTTCATAATTCTTCATACATGTCACTCATGCATCATTGCACATCCCGGTACACCGTCGGAGGCATTCATATAGAGTCATATTTTGTTCTAAGTATCGAGTTGTAATTCTTGAGTTGTAAGTAAATTAAAATGTGATGATCATCATTATTAGAGCATTGTCCCAGTGAGGAAAGGATGATGGAGACTATGATTCCCCCACAAGTCGGGATGAGACTCCGGACGAAAAAAGACAAAAACAGAAAAAAAAGAAAAAAAAAGAAAAAAAAAGAAAGCCAAAAAGAAAAAAAGGCCAAATAAAAAATATGAGAGAAAAAAGAGAGAAGGGACAATGCTACTATCCTTTTACCACACTTGTGCTTCAAAGTAGCACCATGATCTTCATGATAGAGAGTCTCCTATGTTGTCACTTTCATATACTAGTGGGAATCTTTCCTTATAGAACTTGGCTTGTATATTCCAATGATGGGCTTCCTCAAAATGCCCTAGGTCTTCGTGAGAAGCGAGTTGGATGCACACCCACTTAGTTTCTTTTTGAGCTTTCATACACTTATAGCTCTAGTGCATCTGTTGCATGGCAATCCCTACTCACTCACATTGATATCTGTTGATGGGCATCTCCATAGCCCGTTGATACGCCTAGTTGATGTGAGACTATCTTCTCCTTTTTGTATTCTCCACAACCACCATTCTATTCCACCTATAGTGCTATATCCATGGCTCACGCTCATGCATTGCGTGAAGATTGAAAAAGTTTGAGAACATCAAAAGTATGAAACAATTGCTTGGCTTGTCATCAGGGTTGTGCATGATTTAAATATTTTGTGTGGTGTAGATAGAGAATAGCCAGACTATATGATTTTGTAGGGATAACTTTCTTTGGCCATGTTATTTTGAGAAGACATGATTGCTTAGTTAGTATACTTGAAGTATTATTATTTTTATGTCAATATTGAACTTTTATCTTGAATCTTTCGGATCTGAACATTCATGCCACAATAAAGAAAAAATACATTGAAAAATATGTTAGGAAGCATTCCTCATCAAAAATTCAGTTTTTATCATTTACCTACTCGAGGACGAGCAGGAATTATGCTTGGGGATGCTTGATACATCTCCAACGTATCTATAATTTTTGATTGTTCCATGCTATTATATTATCAACCTTGGATGTTTTATATGCATTTATATGCTATTTTATATGATTTTCGGGACTAACATATTAACCTAGAGCCTAGTGCCAGTTCTTGTTTTTTTCCTCGTTTTAGAGTATCGCAGAAAAGGAAAATCAAACGGAGTCCAATTGACCTGAAACTTCACGGAACTTATTTTTGGAACAAAAGAAATCCAGGAGACTTGGAGTAGATGTCAAGGAAGCTTTGAGGGAGGCATGAGGCAGGGAGGCGCTCCCCCACCCTCATGGGCCCCTCGTGGCTCCCCTGACTGACTTCTTTCACATATATATCTATATACCCTAAAAACATCAGAGAGCAGAATAGATCGAGAGTTTCGCTGCCAGAAGCCTCAATAGCCACCGAAAACCAATCTAGATCCGTTCTGGCACCCTGCCAGAGGGGGGAATCCCTCTCCGATGGCCATCTTCGTCATCTCGGTGCTCTCCATGACGAGGAGGGAGTAGTCCACCCTCGGGGTTGAGGGTATGTACCAGTAGCTATGTGTTTGATCTCTCTCTCTCTCGTGTTCTTGAGGTGGCACGATCTTGATGTATCACGAGCTTTGCTATTATATTTGGATCTTATGATGTTTCTCCCCCTCTACTCTCTTGTGATGAATTGAGTTTTCCTGTTGAAGTTATCTTATTGGATTGAGTCTCTAAGGATTTGAGAACACTTGATGTATGTCTTGCATGTGCTTATCTGTGGTCACAATGGGATATCACGTGATCCACCTGATTTATGTTTTGGTGATCAACTTGCGAGTTCCATGACCTCGTGAACTTACGCATAGGGGTTGGCACACGTTTTCGTCTTGACTCTCCGGTAGAAACTTTTGGGCACTCTTTGAAGTACTTTGTGTTGGTTGAATAGATGAATCTGAGATTGTGTGATGCATATCGTATAATCATACCCACGGATACTTGAGGTGACATTGGAGTATCTAGGTGCCATTATGGTTTTGGTTGATTTCTGTCTTAAGGTGTTATTCTAGTACAAACTCTATGATAGATTGAACGGAAAGAATAGCTTCATGTTATTTTACTACGGACTCTTGAATAGATCGATCAGAAAGGATAACTTTGAGGTGGTTTTGTACCCTACCATAATCTCTTCGTTTGTTCTACGCTATTAGTGACTTTGGAGTGACTCTTTGTTGCATGTTGAGGGATAGTTATATGATCCAATTATGTTATTATTGTTGAGAGAACTTGCACTAGTGAAATTATGAACCCTAGGCCTTGTTTCAAAGCATTGCAATACCGTTCGTGCTCACTTTTATCATTAGTTACCTTGCTGTTTTTATATTTTCAAATTACAAAAACCATTATCTACTATCCATATTGCACTTGTATCACCATCTCTTCGCCGAACTAGTGCACCTATACAATTTACCATTGTATTGGGTGTGTTGGGGACACAAAAGACTCTTTGTTATTTGGTTGCAGGGTTGCTTGAGAGAGACCATCTTCATCCTACGCCTCCCATGGATTGATAAACCTTAGATCATCCACTTGAGGGAAATTTGCTACTGTCCTACAAACCTCTGCACTTGGAGGCCCAACAACGTCTACAAGAAGAAGGTTGTGTAGTAGACATCAAGCTCTTTTCTGGCTTCGTTGCCGGGGAGGCTAGTGCTTGAAGGTATATCTTTAGATCTTGCAATCAAATCTTTTTGTTTCCTGTTTTGGCACTAGTTTAGTTTATAAAAGAAAACTACAAAAAAATGGAATTGAGTTTGCCTCATACGCTTCATATTTTTAATATCTTTTGTGAGAATGATGGAAAGGAAAAGTGTTCTCAAACGATAGAAGAAGAAGTCTATAAAATGTTTGGCACTAAATCTTTGAATGATGAGTAGGATTGCAATGTTGTTAGTATGAACTCCTTGAATATCCATAGTACTAATGATGATTGCACTAGTCATGATGAAAATATCTCTTATAAGCATGTCGATTTTTGTGGAGTTCATAGAGTTTGCAAGTACAAACCAAATAGGGAAGATAGATTTTGCAAGAGGCACAAGTATTTGTAAACTAAATGGTTGCAAGAAAGGCTAGATGTTTGTGCTGAAAATTTAAACTCTCTTAGCCGTACTTGTGAACTTTGCAATGAACGTGATCATTTCAGTACCCAATCCAAATTGTTTCATGATCGTATCGTGTCTAAAATTTGTGATGACTTGATTTCCCTTGCACATCATAATGAAATTAGTTTTCTTTTGGGTTATGAAGAAATGAAACGTCAAACTAAGCATATTCCAGAATATAACCTTGAGAAATTCCTCGATATTGATCTATAAGAAATTTATATGTATTGTGCGGTGAATTGCATTGAAAATCCTTATATTGCCAATTACATAAAGAAAAGAAAACAAATAGAAGATGAAGAGAATACTAATGAAAGGGAAGAGAGTTCCCAATATTCTCCTATTATTTCTTATGATGAATGAGGTAACACGGAGGAGCCTTCTATTCAACCAATCTCATTAATAAGGAGCTTCAAAAGGAGGATTGAACCCACACATGATGTGAAGAAGAAAAAGAAAACATGGAGAAGTAAAGGTAGAAAGGTATCTCTCCCAAATGATGTTGCTCCTATTTCTCATTGTGATGATGATAATTGCTATACTATTGGTGCTATCCATACTATTAATGATGAGAGTGATTATGCTTATGATATGAAAAGGCCCAAGCTTGGGGATGCTATGTTTGATGAAGATGATGTTTTTGAGAATATATTTGCTGCAATTAATGTTTGTCCCAAGCTTGGGGATGCTACGTTTAATGAAGATGATATTTTTAGTCTCCCAAGTTTTGATATGGAAATTTATAATGATGATAGCATGCCACCTACTTATGATGATTATATTGATGAAAGTGGGTTTGGAAGAATGTCAACTTTAGGAAGTAATGATCCCACTATTTTGGAGGATGTTGAATATTATTATGATAATTATGAAAGTGGATTTGGAGAGCTCATGACTTTATTTAGTGATGATTCCACTATCCTGGAAGAGGTTTCAATCGATTATGATGAGAACAAAGTTGCTACTTATGATAATTATTGTGATGATACATATGCTATAAAAAGTAGTGATGATTATATTTATAAAACTTGTCATGATTATGATTACCCTTTTTTTGAACATTACTCTTTTAATGTGGAAACAATTTATAGTATTCGAGTCTCTTATGATACTCCCACTATTCCGATTGAGAAGAATTTTTCTTATGTAGAGAGTAGTAAATTTTCTATGCTTGTAGATCATGAAAAGAATGTTGTAAGTGCATCTAGTGCCCCTTAGTGATTTTGGTGTATTGAAGACTTATAGGTTAAGGGACTAATGTGTTACTGAGTGTACACAAATCTATAAGTCTATGAGGAGTTTTATATTTACAGAGAAAGTCGACCCCTAAAAATGAAGTTCTTCGACTGAAGACTTTGGATTTCTGAAAACTTTCTGAAGACTTTGAAAGTGAAGAAATTGGTGTGATCTTGAAGACTTGGCATTCATTTGAGGAACATGAAGCATGAAGACTTTTGTTTTCTTAGTTTCATTATCTCTTTCTTGAGTCTTAGGAAACACTGTACTGTTAAAGGGGGTCGAGGAAATACTAAGGAAAAATTTCCATGTGATGCTCAACTCAAAATCCTACACCTACCAATCCCTTTGAGTGAAGCCATTGGAAATCTCATACAGTTCAGTCATATTCTTCAGTGACACAGACGAAGTTCTTCTGGTCTCTGAGGAATTTGTCCTGACTGAGGAGTTAGGAATTCGCCAGTGCGGATTGCCTACATAGTGAGGAACATGACAGCCCAGAGGATTTTGCTACTCAAAATTCCGACCGTTGCTGTGCTATGCGCCAGCTGTCCCAAAATATCTACCCACCTAACGGTCATATCATTGAAGGGCATTTATGTCTTATCATGTCGGGCTACTCCCTAGGCTATAAATAGCCGCCCCCTACAACCACTAGCTGGTTGGCTGCTCCAAGAGAAACTGACACTTGTCATTTGAGAGCATCCCATCCTCCAAGGACTTTGAGCGAAAATCATCAATTGAGGAAAATCCAAACCGAAACACCTACAAACCCAAAGTGATTGAGCATCAGTGAAGAGATTGATCCTGCGTGGATCCAACGCTTGTTACCTTTGAAGACTGTGCTTCTTCCAGATGGTTAGGCGTCAAGGTCTAGAGCATCCAAGAGGAATTGTGGATCGCCGAGTGACCAAGTTTGTGAAGGTTCGGAAGTCACATGAAGACTTACCAAGAGTGATTGGGCGAGGTCTGTTTGACCTTAGCTCAAGGAGAATACGATGAGGATTGTGTGTACGGGACTGTGTGTCCTCAGGTTTAAATACCTAGCCGCTCCAACTAGACGTACAACTGAGACAGCAGTTGGAACTGGTCTACCAAATCATTGTCTTCACTAAGCTTACTGGTTCTATTTCCTCAACTCTTTCATTTCCTCATAATTGTGTTGAGTGCTTGTTCAAATCTGTGCTTGAAGACTTTGACTGAAGACTTTCTCAAATTCCTCAGTTCAATTTCTTCAGTCTGATTGTCTTCATCATGTGTTATCCTGTGTTTACGCATTCTGTACTCTGTGCTTGTCTTCATTTCATCATGATGACTATGCTTGTGCTCTGTTATGTTTACTTTTGAGTACTTATTCCGCTGCCAGTAGTTCTTCGCTAAGAAATTTCCTCACCTGCAAATTCCTCAGTGAAGAATTCATAAAAATCGCCTATTCACCCCCTCTAGTCGATATAACGCACTTTCAATTGGTATCAGACCAAGGTACTCCCTTGTTCTGTGTGATTTTGGTTTAACCGCCTAGAGTTTTAGTTATGTCGACTGTAGGTATGATCAAGGTCTCTGCTGGGTGTCCTACCTTCGATGGGACGGACTACCCCTACTGGAAGAATAAGATGCGAATGCATCTTGAGGCAAGTGATAACGATCTCTGGTATGTTGTGGAGAATGATGTTCCCTCAGTCTCACCTTCTCTGAATGATGCTGATGTGAAGAGATTCAAGCAACTCGATTCTCAAGCGAAGAATATCATATGAGGCCATCTGAGCAAAGGACAGTATGGAAGAGTGAGTGCTTTGGAAACTGCTGAGCTTATCTGGGATAGGCTGTCCAAGGTGAATGAAGGAGTCTCAACACAGCGTGACTCTCGAGTTGATGTTCTTCGCAATCTCTTCAACCGCTTCAAAAGACTCGACAATCAAAATGTTTAATAAACCTTCGATCGCCTCACTGACATCTCAAATGAGCTTCAAGCACTTGGTGCCACTAACATCACCGACCATGAGGTGGTGAAGAAATTGCTGAGATCGCTTGATTCCTCATTTGACACTGTATCATTGTTGATACAAGAACGTGCTGATTACAAGTCACTTGATCCCGCTGACATCCTCGAGAGGCTAAATACTCATGAGTTCCAGCTTGCGGAAAAGTGAGATCTCTATGGTTCGAGCTAGGGCAGATCACACGCACTGAAGGCCAAGGCAGTATCTGAGTCCGAAGTTGAAGACTCAGGTAGCAGCCTTGGTGATCCTCAAGAAGTAAGCCATGAGCTAGCACTCCTCGTGAAGAAATTCCAGAAGTTCTCAAGACGTGGTCACTTTGGAAGACCCTCAAGGAGCAATGATTCCTCATCCAGCGACTACAAGAAGAGGCTTTGTCACAAATGCAAGAAACCTGGACATTACATTCAAGATTGTCCTCAGTGGGAAAAGGAATGAAAGAAGAAAAAATACAAGGATTACAGTTCTGATGATGTGAAGAAAAAGAAGAAATCCTCAAAATCTTCATCATCAAGATCCTCAAAGTCTTCATCTCACAAGAAGAGCAGCTCCAAGAAGGCTAGGGCATTCATTGGCAAGGAAATGGACTCTGAGGATGAATCTGAAGAAAATGAGGAAGAGGAGGCATCTGAGGAGTCCGAATCCGGTGTGGCGAGCCTAGCCCTCGCTACTGCATTCGTCAGCAAGTCTATCTTCAACACTGAAAAAATGACCTTACCAACAAGGCTGATGAAGGCAATGATGACTACGCTCCCACCTATTGCTTCATGGCAAAGGGTTCCAAGGTACTCAAATATACCTCCTCTGAATCAAGTGAGAATGAATCGGATGAAAACCTCAAGCCCAACTATTCTAAACTTGCTAAGATTGCTGTAAAACAACAAAGGGCTTTTGAAAAGGTTCAAAACATGCTAGACAAAAGTGATGATATGTTGGGTGAAGAAATGGATCGCTCTAAAGCCTTGACTGAAAATCTTCAGAGACTTCAGCCTAGGTTTGA
>NC_057794.1:276996678-276997489 GCF_018294505.1 Triticum aestivum
AACTAATCTCTTCTGCAGGGTCAGGTCTCCAGACGTACGTAATCGTCTGAAGAATTTGCTGGAGACCTGAATATGCCTGATAGGACGCAGGCTAACCATGAATAAATGAACTTCCATTTCTCACGTCCTCATACTGTTTTATTTGTTCTATTGCTTGATTAAATTGACCTGATGAATTGATGTCATATTCTTCACAGATGAAGTATATGAGTTCGTAAGCAGCACTAATTCATATGCAGGATGATCAACCCAAAGCCACTGAGTGGGTCCTCGATAGTGGATGTACAAATCACAAGACTGGTGACAATAATCTATTGATGGATGCTCCATTATCTCCGTCGCATCTGAAGCATATCATCTTTGCTGACAAAGGCAAAAGTCAGGTATTGGGTCTAGGTAAGGTTGCGATCACAAAGGATCAACACATGGACAAAGTCATGCTTGTCGAGTCCGTAGGATACAACCTCATGTCTGTCTCAATGCTTTGCGATCTTGATATGGTTGTTGTCTTTGGAAAGTACCGTTGTGTTGTGGTTATGGAAGCTGACAATTCCAAAGTCTTCGAAGGCTTTAGGAGAGGAGACCTGTATATTGTTGATTTTTCTACAGGACCACAACCAGCAGTGTGCCTACTTGCAAAAGCTTCAGAAGGATGGCTCTGGCATCGACGACTTGGTCATGCAGGCATGAGGAATTTGCACATGCTTGCGAAGAAGAAGCATTTCATTGGCATAGTGAATGTCAAATTCCTCAAGGATCACCTATGCGGAGCCTGTGAAGCTGGAAAGATGACAAAGGCTAAGCATCCATC